>NC_056739.1:835234709-835257711 GCF_019279795.1 Protopterus annectens
GCCCATGAACTCTCAAATGTAAACAGTGGGACCAAGGTCCCCACCCATGGGCAGTCACAACTGCACCTTCATGGCCCCGAAGGAGCCTGGGCTAGAGGCTCAGCAGGATGAGCATGCGGACCCTGTAATTGTGTACCATGGGCCTCAAGGTGGTGTAGCACATCCCCCAAGTCTCTGTGGAGCTTCCTATGCACCAGACCCTGGACCTGACTTCAGGTGACAGGATCCTGTCTGTATGTGCTCCCGGGGGGGACGAACACCATCCCTTGAGGTTGTTCCACCTGAAGGTAGTGCAGGACCAGCAGATGATGAGGTCCCAGGGTGGGTCCCAGAAGTGCTGTGGCGTGGTAACATGGGCAGATTAGGTGGGAGAGGTGGTTCTGGACCAGTCACATAGCAAACAGAACACATGTATATATGGAACCATAGTGGCCCTTACAATGGCATGCAGGTGACATTGTTAGCAACAGGCCACCAATGATAGTGTTTCAACAGGGAACATACTAGAAGCACATTGCACAATTTGTTGTACAATATGATATATGTCCCAACAGTAGGTTTGCTGTAAACATACCCGTTGAGTTGTGTGTTCAGAATATTGTTGCAGATATGGTGGGGGGACAGAGATGTGAGTTAACAACTATTATATCCTTGCAGTATGAGGTCCTCACAACTTTTTTCCTCTTTACGTCTTTCAGGCACCATGTCTAGAGAGCATTTGCCAGTCTATTCCCCCCAGGAAAATGAGGTTATAATAAACCACCTGGTGCAGGAATACCACACCCTGTTTGGCAGTATAGACCATGATCTGCAGGAGAGGATCACCCTGTGGAATGAGCTCGTCCACAAGGTAAACGATGTCGGCCTGCATAACTGCAGTTATGAGCAGGTCTGACATCATTGCATTGACCTACTCCGCCACGCCCGTCAGCATGCTGCTGCAGTTAGGAGGGACCAACTAGCCACAGGGAGGGGTCATGCCATTCAAACCTCCCCTGACACATGCTGAGGAGCTCCTCACCAGCCTTGGGACACCTCCCCGCCAGCAAAGACCCTTTGGAGAGCATTGTGGAGGTGGGTGCTACCAACACAATGGACGAGGAGCGTGCAGGTAAGGCACCAGGGCACATCAGCAGACCACTGTTGCTTATCCATCTGCATCTGTAGAGTTTAATCATGCATATGTGAAATAAAATATATACAGTCTGTTGCTGCATTGTAGTAATAAACAGATATGCATAACAGGTAGTATTGTGGGTTTGTACTGTTGATGTACTGAAATGCTGCTCCCACCCTGTACCAATGCCACAGGTATGGCTCCTGACATCACATCTCTCACACAACTATGTAGGTCCCTCTAGTATCTGGGGCAGCAGCATGTAGCTGGTGAGTATGGTGTTGTTTGTTCAGGTTTCCCAATATACCGGCCATGTTATGGCCATGGTATTTTCCATGCACGCATTTAACACACCTACCCATAATGCATGTTGTACATGTTCACTTATTGTTGCTGTTAACTGCACTGCATCACAGTATTCACCATGGTGGCATATCTGAAGGATATGTAAGAGTCCTGCAGTATAACTAACAACCTGCCATTGCAAGATGTCTACACAGAGATGAACATAATGGTGGGACAAATGGCCTACAGTAGGAACATGTCTGAAACATCACTCTTATACAGTGCTGCAACAGTGTATATACCACTATTACAATGGCAACTGTTACAGATCTCCACAATGGCATATCACAATATTGTATTCCACAACCCTTGTTTCTTTTGGCTTTTCCCGGTTAGGGGTCGCCACAGCGGAACTCCGGTCCGCTAATGATTGGCAGTAGATTTTTATGTACTGCCTTGCCGGGCCTAACGCACAACCTTCAATGAAGGAACGCCCATTCACGCATGTCGCTACACAGAAGTCACTCTAACTGATAATCGAACGGGCAACGTCTAACTGTGAGGCGACAACACTACCGCAGCACAACCCTTACAACCTGTAATGTGGTCCTAACATGAGCAATGAATGTGCAATATGGAATCCTAGGTTAGGACAGCAAGTGGAAGCAGCTTTTGAGGTACTGACAGCATTCACTCTTCATGAAAATGCACCTTCCAGCAAGTACAGGTCCTCAATGTTACACCAAGAAATGGTCTGCTGTCCAAGACATATGTCCATCACATTTGCCCACTCACCTGCAACATAGACAGCCATGGCTTGCACACATCTTACAAGCCATAGAATGGATCCCATACCCAACAGGTAACATGCAGGAGTGGGATATGTAGCCTTACCTCACTATTGCATATACCATGGCAAACAGTGCAGACAGTCATGTATGTGATGAGGATGTATGGGACAACATTAATGTAGAAAATAAACAGATGGCTGTCCAAGACAGATGACGATACATGTTGTAAACTGGTCATGGAGGCTGCCTAGTAACATGCTGCAACACTGAGGGAGTTGCAGGAATGTCTAGCAAGTACTGGTTGTGCAGTACCTGTGTTGACAATCGCCTGGAAAATGCATAAGTGTGGCCCATGGGTTAGGGTAATCAGATGGGACAGTTGTTCCACAGGAAACATCAGCCAGGGCTCTCTACAGTTAGCACATGCATAACATCAAAAGTCTTCCAAAGGCATGTGTTGCAATGTATAATGGTGTACCAAGACCAAGTTCGAAACCTACAGACAGTATCAGTTAAAATACATGTGCTGCACAAGCAACACCTCATTCCACCTCAGGCCCACCATCCCCATCTGTACCTTGCTGGTGCCAGTGTACACCTGTATGTTTGCCATTCATTGGCAGGGACTAGGCTGGTACACATGGTGTTCTGAATTTGGGACATTGCTAAATGACACTCATCTGTAGCCCATAGTTGTCAAGCATCTGCAAAAAGTCTGAGGATGGGGAGAGGTGTCATCCTGAAACACAACAGTGAACTGAAGCAGACATCCATAGCTCACTAAGAATGGCTGTAACTGCAGACAGTCAAGGTCATGAATTGTGGCAGACATAACCCTGACTCCACAGCAGTAGTGAAGGCACTGTGTGACCTCCAAGAGCTGTGCACATGAGTTGACTTTGCAATGTTGCAGAGTTGGGGGACATTTGTAGGGCAGAGTGACTAAATACTGGAAAGTGCAGATGGCCCATGCTTGTATACCCCTTCCAGGAATAGTGACTGCTGTAATACACTTAACAGTTGGTGCAACAAACCATCATGTTAAGGGTGTGCACACTTATGCACCCACATATTGTATGCATCTCAATCAGCATCTGCACAACTAACACATTTGTTTAATACTGCATTTGATTGCACAGGTCATATGTCACATATCAGGTTCGTGGAATGTTAGCATATTCTGTATTGTGGCCCCATGGCATATCAGGGAAAAGGTTGCCATGTCAATAAGGGTGTGTACACTCCTCATAGCCACAGTCAGGTTTGAAGGTTGTCAGTGTAATTGTACTTTATTGGTCATACATGCACCGCTGATGATGAGATCTGCAAATCAGACATCAGGCATTCACTATTGACATCTGTCCACATATCATCCAAGGTATGTGTCAGACAAACACATAGGGGCTGTGAGTAGCAGAGCAAACATAACTGACACACATATACACATTTAGAATGGTGTGTACACCTGTGAGGTATGGTGCATGGTACATGGTGCACAGCAATACTGTGTACATGGGTGCAGTGTGTTCTAGGGGAAGGGGTATTACCTACTAACACAACCCATGCATCACAGAGATGTATAATGTTGGTAACAGGGATTGACTATTGCTGCAGTGCATGCTGTTGAGTGCCATATGTCACGCATGTTGACAGATGGGTAATGAGAGGTCTGTGTGTTATAACTTTGTGCAGCCTCACCTGTAAGTGTGTGTGTGTGTGTGTGTGTGTGTGTGTGTGTGTGTGTGTGTGTGTGTGTGTGTGTGTGTGTGTGTGTACATTTAAGCAATGATGTACAAGTCTTAAAGTGCATTTCTTGTTTTCCCCTCATAGGTGGCGAGGTGGTTCAGGGTCCCTCCTGCAGGCAAACTGATGTTAGTATCCATACAGACACTGGCAATAATGATAAGTATGTTGAGGCACAAACAAGGTTATCAGGGGCTGAAGCTGCACCATCGTTTTACATCCCACTGTTATCCACTCCATCCCCGCACACAGTCACATTGCCTATACATATACCATCACCAGTGGCTATAGATGAGGGACAGTTGGCGGGTGGTGGCATGGGACAGGACAGTGTGGTGTCTATGGCATGTGTGTCTGGACACCGCAGCCATAGACAGATGGCCGGCGAGGTACCACACAGGCAGATGTACAGGAGTGCTCATTGGAGGAGTGCTGGTTATCATGCACCTGGCAGAAGTGCCACATCTGGTGTCACCAGACTCATGTTTCAGGCCGTCATGGAGGTGCAGTCACATATGGAACGGTATACCAGAGGGGATCTGAGGCTGCAGAGGGCTACTCATTCTACTGTTATTGACAACATCTGTGATCTTGCAGGTGCCCACCATTATTTTGCAGAGGTCCTGGATAGATGGTTGGGTGAGATGGTGGGAATCCTTGACCGTGGAATGTCTGTGCTTCAGAATATGGTGGGAGTAGTATGACGGCCACATGGATGTAGGCCAGCAACACCAACAGGTGAGGGTCGACATAGATTTGGAAGAAGTCAGAGCCGCTCCCATAGTAGAAGTACCAGCCCCAGCACTGCGGGGGGGCACTGCCCAAACCACAACATAGCAGGCCACATGCATGTAGCCCTAGCCAGTCCTACAAGGGTCCCGGATCCAGCGGACATATGTCATCATCAGGGGAGAGTATCATATTGTGGCTTGTACCTGGTAGTGCCAGTGGAACCCCTGGCAGGCACAGTTCTCATGTCCGTGGCCAGAGACTGTGAACTGCACACCCTGCCAGGTACGGTCTGCAGCTGTCCAACAAACCCCTGTATAGGCCAGCCACCTGGCAGAACTGTGTGCATGCATACACACACCACATCTGTACAGCCCAATTAATAATGAAACCCCCTAACACACATATGATGTCAAATGAATGGCTCAGCCTAGGGCTCTGGCAAACCCACAATACACCCTGTGCATATGATGATACCTGTGCCACATCCCTATCATCCATAACATCTTTGCAGGGACAGGCTAATATGGTTCTGATGCACAGGGTGACTGTACTACGGTGTACCAATGTAATGCTGTGTAACATGTTTTCAGCACTAAAGTTTAATGCTTACATGTCAGGATGTGTAGCTGTCCAGCCATAATGCATTATAGCTGTTATTAACACTGAGTGATTGTGGTCTCCATAATGTATTCTGTTTGTGTTGTAGGTGTCTATGTGTCAGCAGGATGTTGGTCTGCTTTTGTTTCCTACGAGGGGTATGGTACTGTGGTGACACCTTGATTATGCCATATCCTGGGTACAGATGAACACAAGTCACAGGTCTGTATAACAGTTACTGCATATGCCACATGCCTGATAGGTCTGAGGGATATATACAGGTGAGTGCATGGTGACTGATGACAGCAGCCCTTCTACAGTGAAAAATGGTAAGTTTACTGGGTGGTACACACAACATGTTTGTGTATAACACACACACACACACACACACACACACACACACACACACACACACACACACACACACACACACAGGCTTTGGTGTTGATGCAATACACAGAGAATACTGTACACATGGATGGATGTACTTTTGCAAGGAACCCATTTTAGCCTATGTGATTCCACCAAGACAAAATAGGCACTACATCACATTGGGAAATAATCAGTCTGCTAGTTTAATGTAATTGACGATGGTACTGGCAGGGTATATGTCCCCTTCCCCAATGTAGTGCAATCCTCAACTTAGTTGTGCTGGTGTAGGTGGCACAGCCCTACCCTTTGGAGGATGTGGGGTCATGTAGAACCACATATAGTGTGATTGCCAACTATTTAACCTGTTAACATGAACTGTACAGTATTACAGCCAACTAAGTGGGGGGGATATACTCAACAATAACCGCAATAATGGTGGCTGTGTCCACCAGATCCACACCCAGCTATATATACCAACCCCAGTATTGCTGTACAGATAAACAATGGGGAAGAGGGCATTTACACATCTACTACTAGTTTTGATGGAATGAATTTCCACAAGATGATACCTGTGAAATGTTAGCATTTGCCAGTCAGTTCTTGGACAGATGACCTCCTGGGACATGTATATTCTGCAAACTGAAGTAGATCCCTTCACATACACACACACAGTCTTACTTGGCAACACTGGGACTAGAACCCCTACCTAGTTAAGTAGTGCTACTAATGTGTGTGGCCTTAATTGCACACACCACACAGCTTTTAGGATGAGATGTGTTCCAGGTTACATGTTAAGTGAAGAACATCACCAGGCCTTGTACAGTATGGTAATGGGGGATGTACTGGTAGTTTATGAACAATACATAGTGTGACATACTGTCATATACACTTTTTCAAACACATAGTCACACACACATCTGAGAGACCTGAATTTATCAGTGCTAACTACCTTGGCAGTGTGGCCATTCTGTTACAGATAAGTTGCACACAGCACATGCATCATTGGGCTGGATAGTGTAATCAGTTACCTGTATGGTTGATTGTGACAGTGGTCCCCATACAGTGGACCTTGGGATATGTGCTGGGGGTACCATGGTGTAAAGACAGTATACCCAGCACCCACACCCCACATTGAATATTGTACTCACTGAAACGCATAATAATAGTCTGACATACTCACCATCACACATTGACCAGGACTGCAATACAACCCCTTGTCTATCTCAAGAGTGCTACTACAGGGCTATGCATCTATTGCACATGCCACAGGCATAGTCGGGCGATGCTTTGTCTTGGCTCTGCTATGGTCAGCAGCATCACTATCCCTTATACTGTGTGGCAAGGTGTACTGTATTAGGAGAATGTGGCCTCAGAATGCTGTATCCTACAAATATACACACTTGCACACATACACACACTTGCCAGAACTCAGAGGGTAACCCATGCCTATCTACCCATTTGTACAACAGTGTTGTGTTGGTAATGCAAGCTCCAGGTAGCCCATAGGGTGAAGAGTGTAACAAGGTACATGTAATGTCCATTACAGCAGCAGCCATATCTAACTATGGCAATTGGGGGTGTGGTGGGTGTGAAGGGCCTCAGGGTGTTATTAACTACAGGTTTACAAACACACAGGCACTGTTATTCTCACACTGCACACTGACACATTTGCCAGTACTGGGGTCCATAGGTGCAGGTGTTCATAGGTGTGTACCAGGATATTGTCCATGGAGAGATGGGAAGAGTAGGAGATGTGTGTACAGTGGTATCATGCCACCTGCCATTTGCCAGCAGGCCATCTATCAACTGATGCTGCAGGAGTGATCCTCAGGGTAAGAGTTAAATGCAACATCCAATCATCTGGTTGCCTCTTGCAGAGGGCCAGTGAGATGCTCCAGTTGACATGTATGCAACATGTATTACATAACATGGTCAGCGTCTGTCTTGGAGACCTGTACCCAAGCATGTTCTGTTGACTGTGGTAGTGTAGTTGAGGTATCCATGGCATGTGGTGTATACAGGGTGGGGACTCCTAGCTGTGGTATTCATAACACAGCTGGGCAGATATGTCAGTGTCACTCAAGCATAGATTCCCTGTAAGCAGCCAAGATGGATGCCTGACATCTGCACATCTGTACAGAGGACAGACAGACATCAGCTAGCCAACTTATTATGCATTAGGATGAATGTGTTGACACTGATAGGTATGCCATCACTACATGACAGCAGCCCTCAATGACATGTCCTATACACACAGTAGTCTACAGTTAATATCCACATGTCAGATCAATATCCAATAGGAAATTCTAAATGACACACAGCTCACACACCAAGAATTTGACAGTGAGGACTCAGAGTCCATCTTTGCATGCAGGGGTGTTTGGTTCCAGTATTACAATCTGCAATCTACTCTTACTTGAGAAAGCACTGTCAACAATAGTAACATAATGATACAATACATGTCAGTGTGATTGCATATAACCTGGGATACTACCCATGTATGTAACACATTCAAATGGAAAATAATGTTATACAAGCCATATATACTCAGGTGTCCCAGACAGTAGACTCACACTCCTTGCTAGTGTAATGACAGCACAGCACATAGATGCATGTTATGCACATAGAATTAAATGCACTTATTAAAGATGTCATTACCCTACTATTTCATTAGACTGGAATGTGATCACTGGTTACCAGGGCTGAGCCATGTTTAGCAGATTTCAGCATTGCTGCAATATAAATGTTAAGCAGATATGTGCACTGGTAAGCATAGCTGAAGCAGTCTAAGCGCCTATATGTTTAAGCATACGTTAGCACCTCTTACTGTCACGCAAACCCGCACAAACCCACTTAAAGCTGCTCAAAGCTGCCTTAACCACTCTGTATCCAACAGTCCTTGTTCTGCCTAGCAACAAAATAAACAGCCCTTGCAGGTCTTGAACCCAGGGCTCTGTACACTATAGTCAGAGCAGGTAACAACTAAGCCATAACAGCTATAAAAAATTTTGTTGTTTTTCCAATTTATCTGTCAGTACACATATAGAATAGTGGTGAGCAACTGCTCTGACTTCTATATATGTGCAGTACTTGTTAGTGATATTAGTGCTGAATCAAATATGTTGTTGTATCTAAATATACACATATCAGATAAGTGCAATGTGATACATCTGGGAAGGCATATGCAACAGTCATGTTTACACATAAATGTAGACTTTTGCTACTGTAACAGGGGTTGTCTTAACAGAAATTTGTGGGAAGTCACATCTGATATTGACATGTAAGCCATCAGTTACTGACAGACATTATAAGATCATCATAGTACAGTACCACAAAAATCACAGTAATGATCCTGTGGAATACAGCAGAGATATGATCAATAAATGTGGATAGTCTGACACACTCTGGTCAGTCCAGAGGTATTCACAGCACCCCTTAGTGCAAGACATGTGGACCAAGCCTAACAAAGTGGATGTTTATAGCCATGTAAATGGGGATATCACAAAAATACTGAAATAGATAAGATCACACAGTTTATGCATTCACACACTCCTGTCTGTCCTGACACATAATAAACGGAGGAGCAGAGGTCACACGCCCACATACTACCCACTAGTTAGTGACATACATCTGTACAGCATCCCACTGCTTTGTCAGAAATACACAACAGCTATGGTGGCCTAGCAACAGTCCATCTGACAAATATCTGACATAACATCACACTGGGTAAATACACTGAGCTGCTAGGCATGTCACAAAGCACTGTGCAAACCACAGGCATACTGCCACAACACTGGTCTACATTTCTTATGAGGGAATACACATGTACCTGCAAATATAGCAGGCTCTACAGGGCATGTAACAGCATGGAGGAAGAGACACCTGTATGAAAGTGCATATCCACAACCAATCTGAACACAGCCACAGTCACATATGGTAAGCATACTTAATATTACAGTATATGGACTGTGTGAACAACACCATCCTCATATGTGCCACTCACACACTAACCCTACATATACTGGGCCAATACACAGTGTATTCCAATGCCTGAATGTGGTATGGGACATGTGTCGATCTGGCCCTACAAACATGTACGCCAATAGGGTACCATACACTGGAGCAGCATGCAGCATCATATAGAACAGGACCAAGAACAATGACATCTACCACAGTCTGTACACTGGCCAAGGTGCATATTCACAATATACACTCTGTCGACAATCACCATAAGTATGCAGACCTCACTACTATACACACTACAACAGAATGTCCAGGTTTTGTCCTCAAATATAAGGCCTACTATACATAACATGTCTAGCAGTCTGATATCTCACTGCCTTGTTATCAGATATATCAATAAATAATGATGTACTGAACATATGCACCTCTTACTGCATGACATATGTACAAAGGTTGACAGAGTTGTGGCTGGAGGCACAAACACAGGGCCAATATTGACATGTTGCTGCGATAAACCCATGCATTTACTGGTGTAACAGGGTTTGTCATGACATATGTCTTCTGAGGGATACCATGTGCTGACTGCAATCCTTAGAGTATGCTACTGCATTTCTAAAGATAGGAAATGTGTGAGTAACACAACACATGTAAGACTCCAAACACTGGCTAGTCTGCAGATGGTCTGCAGATAGCCCTACAGGTGAGTGTTTCCCCAACCACATAATACTGTCATGACAGATATTAAATCATGTAGAATAGCCATATCCACACAAACCCTGTTAAACCAACATTACTTCAAATGTAGAAGAGCAATACTTACATTCTGTCCTTGTGTCTGGCACATCCCCTCCTGTTTGTTGGCCTGTTGCCACAGTGTATGTTGTAAGAGGTATATCCAACTATCCTCTGTGATGCTGTTTGTCAAGCACTCACATAAAGTCCTACTCACAGTGAAGGAAAAGGGCCAACACCCACATGAAGTGCTTAGTTATAGGAGTGTGTTTCCATGCAATTGGCTATAGGAATGATACCACAGCTGTTCCACATGCAATCAGCTAGTGGGGGACTGCAATTCATGCACAGGCCATCAGCAGATCATGAGCATCACTTACAAAACACAAGCTGCTGCCTAAGCAAAGCAGGTGTACTTTTTCACATCCACCAGAGAAGGAGTGAGAGAGACAGACAAAGACAAAGTAAGAAAGGAAGGGAGTAGGAGAGTAAGAGCCAAGCATGTTTGTGTATGATCCATGGGTGGAGAGTGGTATCTGGGCATTATGACAGTTGCCTATATTGTATACTAATCCATACTGTCACATGGTAATTGCACATGGCTGTACACATTTATGGCTGAGGATTGTGGACTAGAATCTCTATAATGTTTGGAAAATGTTGGCCTTGTAATGTTGACAATGGGACATGTAGCTCTTCAATATAATGATGTGACAAAACCCATACTGCAATGGACCCTGTCATTACACAATCACCCCAACAGGGCACTGATAACACACGCTTACCAGTACTGAGTTTCAAATCCTTACCTGACTATGTATTGCTATTACATTGTTATGCAGTTATTGCATGCACCACGGAGCTTACATGGCAAACAACTATCCAAAGGTATCTTTGAAGGTGAGTGACATCAGCAACAGTGATAAAGGAGGGATAAGGGAAGTGTAGTACATGTGACTGTCCACAATCTCCACACACACACACACACACACACACACACACACACACACACACACACACACACACACACACACACACACACACACACACACTTTCCAGTACTGACATGCATGGGTTCATTGCTTCACAGGTGTGTAGTAGTTGACTGTGCCAGAAGGCTGTACAAGGCTAGCCAAAGGGAATACCTTGGCATCAGGCCACATGACAATGGTCTCCAGTGTGGCTCAGGGGTGTAGTCCCTGGATTGGCCCACACAGGTGAGTATTGTTTTCACCATCCACTTATCTGGGTTACTATTGTGGGTGGCCTGTGCTGTGCAATGCTTGCCATGTATGTGATCTATATTCCATAACATGGACAGTGTCTGGGTTATGCACATGTCCCACATGCATGTTCTGTGATGTGTGCAAGTGTACCTGGGGTCTGTGGAGCATGTTATGTGGACGGATTGTTATCATCTGATGTGGCATTCCTGACCTCATGTGGTGAGACCTGGCTATGGAACTGAGGTCATGCCTGCACCTACATTGACAGTATGGTACAGGTATTCAGTGGAGTTAGTGGCATCTGTCCATACAGGGCATGTGTATAAGGCATGGTATTCCCTTTGTGGGTTACATTTGCAGACTCTACAGTTGTTGCAGGCATCCAGTGGGGAACATAGCAAAGGACCACTGTAAGTAATTATTTGCCTATTGTAGGGATGGAACATGGTGCCATGTCCTTTTACTTGCTAGATAACACACACTCAGTCAGGAGATGTTACTCATCACAGTACATTCTGATGTCAGTGGCAGTGTTGTGGTCAACAGGCTTGTAGTCCACTGCAATCACACACTCACACCATGGTTACTATCTCTGGGCAATATGCAGGGAACTACCAATATAGTGGTTGTTGCCTAGCCAAGTGTGTTTGTTTATGAAACATGGGTGAAGCATGTTCTCTGTAATATAAGGGTTGTATATATTGTTCACTGATCCATAATGTCACATGTAGGGCTATGGATTGTCTTCACCAGCCTCTCTGCTGTTTGACATCTGTTGTCCTTATAAGGTGGACATTGTGACATATAGTAGGCCCTCAATATAATAAATTATAAAAACCCGCTCCACAATGAATCCTGTCATTACACAATCACAGCAACCTCCACATAGGATACTGATGACAAACACACACACACACACACACACACACACACACACACACACACACACACACACACACACACACACACACACACACACACACACACACACACACACACACACACACACACACACTTGCCAGTAATGAGATTCAACCCCCTGCCTAGCTATGTATTGCTACTACAGTGTATCGCATGTGCCACAGAGCTTATTTGATGAGTGTTGTCTGAAGGTACTTCTAAGGTGAGGAACATCACCAGCCCTTGTAAATACTGGCATTGGTGATATAGTTGGTGAGAGATCCCAAAAATAATTTTCCCCTAATCACACATTTCCATTTACCAGGGGTAAGGTTCAAACTTCTATCTAACTATCTTTAAAGACCATTATGTTACACATTTACCACATGCACCAGTGACCTGACATAGTATAGGCTTCACAACAGATACTTGTAAGGTGGATGATATCTGCCGGACTGCTAAAGTCAGGCTCTGAGATGTGTACTGGCTATAAATAGGGACAAAATCTTTTAGGTATACACACAAACACTTACCACAGATGAGATTCAAACCCATAGCTGTGTAGGTACTGCAACTACATTGTTCTGCATTTATGGCACACACCACGGCGCTTATAGAGCTAGCCCTTCTCCAAAGGTATATTTCAAGGTAGAGGACGTCAGCAGGCTTGCTAAAGTAGGGCAATGGAAGGTGTAGTGACTGTAAATGGCCTCAAAAGCATTACTCTTCACACACACACACACACACACACACACACACACACACACACACACACACACACACACACACACACACACACACACAGAGTTCCACAGTTGCCATGTTTGAGATTAGACCTCCTACCTAACTAATACATCACAGTATAGCATTACACAGTTATTGCACATGCCATGGAGCCTATAGGGTTAGTCCTTCTCCAAAGGTGTATTTCAAGGTGAATGACAGCAGCCTTGCTAAATTAGGACAATGGGAGGTGTAGTGTCTATGAATGGCCTCAAAATCATTGATCCCTACACACACACATAATTTCATAGATGCAGTGTCTGGGATTAGAACTTTTACCTAACTAGTACATCACACTATACCATAATGCAGTTATTGCACACACCACAGAGCTTACAGGGCTGAATCTTATCCAAGGAGGTATTTCAAGGTGACTGACATCAGCAGACTTGCTAAAGTAGGGCAATGGGAGGTGTAGCGTCTATAAATGGCCTCAAAATTACTGATCCTTACACACACAAACACACACAAAGTTTTACAGGTGCAATGTCTGGGATTAGAATTCCTACCTAAGTAACACATCACACTACAGTATTACACAGTTATTGCGCATGCCACAGAGCTCACAGAGGTGAATCTTGTCCAAGGAGGTATTTCAAGATGACTGACATCAGCAGACTTGCTAAAGTAGGGTGATGGAAGGTGTAGTGACTGTGAATGGCCTCAAAAGCATCGTTCCCTACACACACAGAGTTTCACAGTTACCATGCCTGCGATTAGAGCTCCTACCTAACTAGTACATCACACTATAGAATTACATAGTTATTACACATGCCACAGAGGTTACAGGGCTGAATTTTGTCCAAAGAGGTATTTCAAGATGACTGACATCAGCATGCTTGCTAATGTAGGGCAATAGGAGGTGCAGTGACCATGAATGGCCTCAAAAGCATTGATCCTTACACACTCACACAGTTGCCATGTCTGGGATTAGAACTCCTACCTAACTAGTATATCCCACTCTAGCATTACACATGTATTGCATGTGCCACAGAGGTTATAGGGATGATCCTTCTCCAAAGGGTTATTTCAAGGTGACTGACATCAGAAGGCTTGCTAAACTAGGGCAATGGGGAGTGCAATGTGTGTGAATGGGCCATAAACCATTCAACTGGAAACCCACACAAAACACTCAGTCACACACAACTTTACATTTGACAGGACTGTGTATATGACTACTAGATGAATAATGACTTGTACTGTCATGTTACACAGTTATCACAAGCACCACAGACACTATATTGTTGAGGGCTATCAGAAGCAAATGTCTACAGTGATAGACATAGGCACATCATGTGATATTGGCCAATTGGATGTGTGGTGGGTGGGACAGGCCTTATGATGGGAATCTCTTTATCACTGTCTGTCACTCTCTTCCCCACATCTCTGTGTATGTTTGACCTATTATAGTGTGTTGTCCTTGGATATATGTGTCTATTCCTATCTGATGTGTGTGCAAAGCATGACTGGTGTGCAATGTGGGGCATGTGCACAGACATCTGTGACTGACAGATATGTATAGTCCACTGTTGTTTCCAGACATAGCTTGATTTCAGAGCATGCCCAGTATGACCCTTCTGTATTTTTTTGCCAGGCATGGGATTCATTTATCTAAGTGCGGGAGCATACTCAGTATGACCTTCTGTATTGAATGTGTGAATCCATTCCAGGTAGGTTGTACTCCAGTGCAGGCATTTGTGTTCTACACCTACAACTAGCAACCTGTTTCTGCAGGATATCTGTAGATAGATTGACAATATGGAGTCACAATGGGCAACAGATAGTGGGATACTGTAACTAATTTTGTCTGTGCTGCTTCTGCCACATGGTTTTGCTGTTAGCAGAGATATTCAGGCATATGTACTGTTTTACACTGTGATGTATTATGTCAACTACTGACAGATATATGTATTTGCTCACAGAAATGTTGTGGGGAATACAAGATGAATGAAGCTGTGTCCAGTATTGTGGTCTGCAGCCTACGTATTCTTGCACAATCATGCCATTCTGGAGGGGGAGCTGCAGACACGTGCTGATGGGTCTGTGTAAATGGTCCATCATCTTGGTACTGTGGTGGCTGAGGATCCCATGCTTGTACATCTATCAATGTGACAAAATGGTCATATCCTGCTGTGGCAATACCTCTCAGCTGTACAGATTCACACAGGTTACTCAGAGGCAGGGCTCATATATCTGGTCATTACCTTGTCACATTGTGGTTTACGAGCAGGTTTATAGCCACCCATTCCTGTGTTTGCAGGCAGGGATAGTATGGGCACACATCAAAGCTTCAGACTTCACACACTTCATGGAGTCCATGCTTCTACCCCCCCTCTGTTATTCTATCCTCTTCCTAACATTATGCAAGCGATATCTGATAAGTATCCCTATAGTTATCACTTCATCCCAGCAGTATTTTGGAGTTGGTCTACAGTTTATGCAGTAGGACATGGTGGACACACTACTGGGATTTGTCAACATGGCCTTGCATTTGTGATCTGTGGACTGTGTTATGTTGTTATTTGAGACTCCATGAGATGACATACTTTGGCAGTACAGGTGAGACACAGGCCTTTGACAGAGGACTGTAGGGCATTTGGTAGTGATGCAGGCCATGTGTAGTAGGCCAGTGCATTCTGTCACTCCTACAGTCCCAGGCTGCTAGCCACTGTATTCCCCTGGGGTGACAGGGTAGGTGTGCAATGTGTTAATGGCAATAGTCGCTGTCCTTATTAATCCATTGGTGTGGATGCTGACTGGGAGCTGCTTACAGCTAGGGACACACCTGCATGGGACACCTCTTCAGTATGCTGCATTCTGTGGGTATTCCCATACAGAAGTGGGGGTCATATTGTAGTCATTCCCAACAGCAGGGATATGACCTGTGATAAACCTGTGGCTGTTGGTGGGGTGAGCTGAGTACATATGTGCTATGGAAGCTACTTGCAGCTGACTCACAGATATATGTGGGGCATTCCCCTTATGCTGGCTTGTGCGGGGACATCAGCAGTTTCTCAGTACTTCATAACTGTGCCTTTTGTGGTCTGTCAGTGTTTGGCCAGACTACATCAGTATTCCATACCGCACAGACAACTAATGTGCTGCTAACCTGTATGTACAATTCCAAAGATGTGTCCATTTGACAGTAACATTTTATACACTCTCTGTCTAGGGTACTTCCACCTGTGTACTGTGTGTATGTCTGGGCCCACATTCATGCCATGTCCATCTTTCAGATGATGACAGATATTACATCCGAACAATTAGTATGGATTACTGCTGGATTGGGTCTTGCTGGGATGCATTGTGTTTGGTACTGCAGTTGTTAGAACTTGGCCCTGTCATCAATAGCACTGGCCATTGGCCACTGGGACACAACCCTCCATGCCTACATGCTGACCACTTTCATACAAAATACAACACACAACAACCTAACACAGAGAGCTCTGCATATTATACACATGCAACGATCTATCCTACTAATTTGGCCAGCTCAGGCAATCTGTGCTGCACTATTATTCCCACACGTACATGTTACTACATTTCTACATAGGATTGTGGGGACACACACCTGACAACTGTAAACATTTGCTATGACTGTAGTGGAATTTCAGGTACTCTGTTGGCTTCCATTTCATTGTGCATTCTGACCTATCATGCAGACTAGAGGCATATCAGTGTAGCATGGATCTTAGGTTTTATTGACCTACATTTCAGTTTCAGACTTCTTACCCTTCAAAACGAACATCCCACTGCCTGACCTGTTCTAGTCTGTCTGTGTAGATCTGGAGGGGGTCTGTTCTCCATTGCCATCAATCAGAGGCCTTAGCACAGCCTTTCTTTGTGGTCATCTACACCTGTCCTGCTGGCTGAGACTGTTATTGGGTATGTGAGCCTCACTGACATGCATGTGTGTGTCCTATGGACACACATTTGGCCCCCCACATGTACTGCAGTGGGATTTTTCACCTTGTCTAGTACTGCCTACTATGTTGACACCAGTATTTGTTATGGTTTCATGCTGCCCATATAGGTGTCTACTATCTGCTGCCATCCCATTCAGCCATCGAATTCCCTTGCATGCTCACATCCATACCATAGATACAAGTAGCAGAACATGCTACTCCATTCAGCAATTGATAGTGAAAGTGACTTAGGATGCAGCTGGAGGGCTGACTACGTAGGATGCACATAGTACACTCCCTATACATGCAAAGTAAAAGAAAAGTAAAAAAAAAAAGAAGTAGCTCAAAACCACAAAAAATAATAGAAATACATTAAAATTTATAAGCAGCCGTGGGAGGATAAATCCCACCTTCATCAGACAAAGAAAAAGTTAAGTACAGGTAGTGTTATGTTTGGCATCCCTTTTACAGTATGTGTAAGTCAGAGAGAGGTCTCATTCCCTGGGTTCCTACCGTGTCAGTGTATGTGCTATGTGTTGCCTCTTAGTGAAAGCCTGGGCATACTGGGCATGCCTCCTTCTGCCTACAGGGGCAGGCTCAGGTTGTTCCTCCTCCGAGTCACTCTGTGTCTGTGCTGACCTTGGTAATGGTGGGGGGCTGTGTGGCCCTGCCCCATGCTGTTCCTGCTGCAGCTGTTTCCACATGATCATATTGTGTAGCATGGCACATACAATGACAATGTGAGAACATGTTGCTGGAGAGTAATGCAAGGATCCACTGGATATGTCCAGGCACCAGAACCATGACTTGAGCATCCCAAACACACACTCTGTTATGATTCTGGTTTGTGCGTGTGCCTCATTATGGAGTTCTTGTTTGGGTGTGTGTGCATTTCTGATGGGTGTCATCAGCCACGGCTCCAGTGCATAACCGGCATCCCCCACTAGGTGGCCATATGGAATGTCCCCATTGGCAAATCTCTGGTACAGCTGTGTCATATGACAGATGTGGGAGTTGTGATAGTTTCCAGGGTTGCCAGCACACACATTTATTATAATACCCTGGGCATTGCACATGACTTGGCAGTTGATGGAGGGGAAGCCCTTGTGGTTTATGTAGACCCTACCCTGCTCACCAGGTGGTGCTTTTATGTGTATGTGCGTGCAGTCTATAGTACCCACTACCTCAGGGTATTCTGCTATTTGGTGGAAGAGATGCGTATTGCTGGTCAGTGCCTCACATGTGTTGTGAAAATATATGTGTTCACCAGCATGTGCTAACATGGCATCCAGGAACTGGTGGAGTACCCTGGATGCTGATGCCTGTGAGATCCCCATGATATCATCAGTTGGCCTTTGGAAGGTACCTGTGGCTAGTATTTTTAAGCCTACACATACCTTGGTATCCATTGGGATGGGTTCCGCTCTGTTAGTTATGTGTGTGAGGTGTGGCTGGCACAGCTCAACAATTTGCTGTTGGAGGTCCCTTTCCACCCTATAGCGCTCCACAATCTCCAGCTCATGTAGCCCCTGGTAGGTTACCCTGGATCTGTACAATCGTATCCTTCTCCTCACTGTGGGTTGTTCATCAGCATTCTCATCCTCACCACCCTCAGCCTCTTCTACATATTGATTTATGAGAGCAAAAGCAGCCCCTATCATTTTGTTACTTTTGTTAGGTAAAATTTCCCCATTTGTGTACACCGGTGGTGTAGAGTTTGTGGGAAAAAACAGTGGAAAGGTGTTTGCATAGTTTATAGTAGTGTGCTGGGCTCGGCTGGGCTGCTGCTTGTGTAATTGGCTGGTTCTAATAACTATTCCTGCACAGACACCTGCCTTCTTCCTGGATTGCTAATTCACCTCATTTGCATGTTTTTTTACCAGTAAATGAGGTAATTAGCATACAGGGGTTGTGTCCATGCAGGAATAGTGCAGGAGCGCTCGTGCACGTCCTGGGAGCTTATTCTTGGATTGTACGGCAGCCATATTGCCTGCATCAGCTCGTGCACTATTTCTGAATGCTGTACAGAGCTTGTTGAATCCTGGGGAAAATATTTATTAAATGTGTATGTAAATCTGAGAAAATCAGTATTACTGTTCAAGTAAGCCACAAAAAGCCTCAATTGTCTCTACTGCACCATTCCATAGGATGAAAATATTATGCAAACATTGAAAGTACATGACATAAATCGAAAAGAATGGATTGTGTTTAAACACAAATTTGGTCTCCCAATTGAACAATGCTAGGTTTGAGGAGATTGGGGCACAAGCCACTCCCATAGCCACTCAGCAAGTCTGTTTATAAAATTCATGTTTGCAAAATATGAAATAATTTTCCAGTGCCAAAACTGTGACATCTGTTAATAATCTGATGTCCATACCAGTGAAAAAGCTATATTTGAGAAGGATTTCACTGAAATAATCCAAACCTAGATCTTAAGATATACAAGTAAATAGGTAAATAAAATCAATAGTTAGAAACCCAAAGTTATCAGTGCAGTAATCCTGCAGTAAGAATGTATTGGCATAACAGGATTTCCTATATATACCAGTATTAATCACCCCACAGGGCAGTTTCTCAATATAAAGATCAAGAAAATCTATTCTATGTGCAGAATATTCTATAGTAAATCTAAGGAAATCGGTTAAACTGTTCATATTGGTGAATAGTACATCTAGCTGTTCTAAACTTCCATCCCATAATATAAACAAATCGTCGACAAAACGACAGTAAAATTTAACATGTGCCTCAAAAATGGGTAGATGAAACAAAATGGACTCCTCCCATTATATATCATTATATATATTTCTCGAATGTATTTTTAATTATATATTATGGATTTATTCATTTAGTTATCTTATTGTTTTCATTGGCTTTTATATTAACAGCTATCTAGGATGTCTATCAAATGTTTTAGATGGAGTTGCTATTAGTGCGAGGTCACTTTAATGCCTCAATAATTGACACTGTCTCATTGGTTGTTTTAAAAACTTGAATGTTATATATAAGTGTTTGGTATTAGATGAATGTACTTTATGTCTGAAGAAGCTTTTTAAGCGCTTCTTTATTTCTCTGTCCGGATATTCTCTAATAAATATTTGTGTGGATTGAACCATCCACATTTTTTGTACACTTCTGGATTCGTTTTGCTTGGTTTGGATTGTTTTTTGGAACTCTGAGCATTTATCACGCCATTTGGTATTACCGGAGACTGATTCTGCTTCGTTCTATCCCTTTGTTCTATGACATTTAAAATTTTTATATAGTTTTGGTATACCAAAAATGGTAGGAATAACCAAATGTGTGTTGTTTATAAAGTTAATATCTTGAATTATAATTCCTTGTAAAAATAAATCATTGAGATGTAAATCAATCTTCTCATATGCCACGTTAACTTTATTTTGGACACATGGATATATGTGTCAGTATCTTGTAATATAACAAACATAATGCTAATGTAGTTAATAGTGACAAAGATGACAGTACTGCCCCCTTTGTTGGGCTTCATGATCCTAATGGTTTTATCTTTTGTCAGTTGATGAAGAATAACCCTCTCATCTGTTGTTAAGTTACTAGCAGAAGTGAACTTAGTCTTCTTCTGTAGTTTGTATAAATCACATTCACAAGCTGGTTCAAATGTTTGAATAAGGAAGTGCAGTGGAGGAATAAAAATACTCTTTTTCTTACAATTAAGTGTGTCACCAGTGCTGGGCAAATTACGGTTGTTAAACATAATAGCCAAGTTAAACTTACAAGTGAACATTTTTAATTCAGTCAGTGATTATTTTGAAAATAAAACTCTGTGAAAGGAAAACAAAATGTGACCCATTGCTGCACAATGGGGAAAACAGATGTCAATTCTAAAAGCAAATCTTTTGACAGTTAAAAGGAGGTTCACTGTTGTGCAATGTAAGAAAATAAAATTGTCTGCAGACTTGGTGAAACTGCTAAGGAGTTGCCTAAATTGAAAAATGAGAGGTGAGTAATATGCAAAACATTAGCAGTGCTACTATCATGAAAGGAAAGCAAATGTCAAACGTAATTAATAAACAACAGCAACCAACAGTAGCGAATATAGTAAAAACCACAGCAGCAATCCAGCAATTCCAAAGAAGGAAATTTACTCACCAAACAGCAGTAAAAAATCTCTAGCGCCTCGGCCAACAAGCCTTTAACAGAGTACATCAAATAAAGAAAAACTCACAGTTTATATACACATATACTTAATTGAATAATAGATTGATAACTTATAATACATAGTTAATTGAACCTTATTAAAACATAAAGCTCAGTTTAACACAAATGTCAAACGTAGTTGAGATATAGCAACATGGGATCACAAAATAAAGTGGTGTTGGCAAACTGTGTCTGGTCACAGTGATGTGTTGCAACAGACTGAGTGTGCTTTGCATCAGACTGTCTTTTTTAAGCAGGAGCAAATGGATGTTTTGAACTCCAGTATAGTAACAATTCAAAATGAAGCCTTAGCTAAAAATAACCCAAGGTCTGAAAGGTCTAAGAAAATGAACAATGCTGAAGAGCAAAACTTTTTCTTTGGATTGCTATTAGAAAGACATGAAGCTGCAAAAAAAGGTGATAGAGTTTGTAACAGGAGATGATATTACACAATAAAAGTCTAAGCAACAATGAGACAATAAACAAGACGATGTTTCAACATTGTGTAGCTTTGCAAAAAAAGCCAGGGTCTTAACTAAGAAAGTAGAAATGCTAAGGCATTCAGGGGGCACTGTCTCCTGCTGGACACAATTATTAGCAATAATGGGACAGGCAGTTTTTCTAAAAATGAAAATAAAATGATAGAGTTTTGCAAGATTATTGGTCAGCCTAGACCAGGAAAAGAAATGACAAACTAAATCAGGCAAAGAAATGCTTGACGTGTCCTAAAGACTCTCTGAACTTTCTATACAAAGGATTATAGTGAAATACAAAAGCACACCTGAAAAGTACTAAGCCAAGTGACATCATAAGCCAAATAAAAAAGAGTTGATTGCCATGGCATTGAAACTTGAAAGACAAAAAAAGTCAGTCTAATACTCAAGCTGACGTGTATTTACATAGTAAAACCAGAATAATTGTGTCAGCAGTACACAATATAAACAGTGCCCTGCTTGATCTAAAAGTAAAATACCAGAATGTACACACTGAAAATGCATTATTAAAATATAAATAACTACAAGAGACCAAAAACAAAGTCAAGAACTATAGACTGACTAATGCTCACAACAGTGAAGTTGTTCGGCCCACACAAGAAAAAAAAAACCTGCATGTGTAAAGGAAAGTAAACAGCCCTGATGAGTGAGGAGCTCAAAAAAGACTGTAAATAGAGAAAACTGCAAAGCTGCAGTAACAATGCTTGAGTACACTTAATCAGTAGATCCAGATGATGGACAAAAATCCCAAAAGTATGAATTCATTACTAATATAAGAAACAGTAAAGCTGTGTTGCAAACTGAATGACTAGTACGACTATATTTTGTAGCTAACCATTACATTTAAAAGTCCTGAGGTCAAAAATAAACTCCAAAGCAAATCATTGGAGAAATCAAACAGTAAATTAAAACAATGTCTGTCAACCTTTGCTTCTTATGCTGATCTAATGGAAGAAAGTCAAGCTGTAGTAACAAGTGTGAAATGAAAGTAATTTCCTCAGACAGGAAGAGGACACTCGGAGTAAACTTCTGAGGCTAAGTGGCATATATAGAGAACAGCAGAGAAACTCTTGAATATGGAAACCATAGAAACAACTGAACAGACCTGTACTGAAGACAAAACTGACATGCCTACCGAGACCGTAGAACAGACAATTGCTGGACCCAAATCTGCAGAAACAAGTCA